>NW_027202270.1:40731333-40753833 GCF_024711535.1 Dipodomys merriami | reverse complement strand
TCCTGTAGCCGGGGTTGGCAGCGGGTCTCAGCAACCCAGCGGTGGCTTTGCAGAGAAGGCATAATAGACATGCGTGAGAAATCTGCCAAGAACCATTTTTACCCCAGGAAAAGGAAAGCGAGGAGGGAAGGGGTTGAGGGGAAATAAGAGTATGAACTTAGAAAAGTGTCTAAAGTGTTTAGGATAATGTCATATATCTAGAGATTCAAGTATTTCCCAGATCGAGTGGAATCTGGCAGTTGGAAAACTGAACTGAAAATGCTTCTCTACAGACTACAGAGATCCGTCAGTTTTGCCCTCACTTTCTGCACGTTTCTCTTTCCTGGCCTGGCCTAGTTTTGGCAACCTCATTAGCCATCACGTTTTGCATAAAATAAAAATGCAGCAGCCTTCCATATCAAACTCATTGAAATCAAAAAGACCAGAGAACCGAGGTGGAAGGGGACAGAGGAGGAATGACCTGCCATCCCTTCCTCGCCACCTCGGCTTTGTCTTTCCCGGCCTGGAGAGGCGACCACAGCCCTCCCCGCTGGGCTCCGCACTACGAAGCGATGTCCCCCGCACACCTGCAAAGTACCCGCGTTCTCCACCTGCATCCTCGGCCTCCTCACACTTCCATTATCCAGATCTGCTCCGACAGGGTCCCTAACTAACACGCTCGGGCGGAGAGAAAATGTGCCACCTCCTTCCACCCTCGTTTAAAGAAAAGAAGGGAAAGCTAGAAGAAGAAAAAGAGCAGCAGCGTAAACCTCGGGGGGCGACGCCCCCTTCTCCAAAGCACTGGCCACCATTCCCCTGTCTCCTTCGCGGTTCTCCATGGCTTCCAGCTGCACGGCCGATTGACCTGGGACTCAAGACTTGCAGCCAGAGCTCAAGACCCGGGAGGACTGGTTTGGGGGACAGGGGATGGTCTTCCCCGAGACCACGAACTCAGGACACAAACGAGAAAAGGAGGCCTGGACGGCGGGAAACGTATTTAGAGGAAGGAGAAGAGGGGAGACAGCTCGGTGGGAAGTACAAAAATAGAAATCACTGCGGGGGGGGGGACACCCGCCAGGCTAACGTGCCGGCTCCTTTCTCCCCCCAATTCCTTTCGACCTCCTGCGCCCCGGGGCGCCCCCTAGCGACAGCGGTAGCAGCGGGCCGCACACCGAGGAAACCCGGAGCGCACGGAGGGCGCACGGGGGGCGCACAGGGGGCGCACCGGGGACTCGCGGGCACCCGCAGGTCGGCAAGCGCGGCCCCCTGGCGGCGGCGACGTAGTTATCTGGTGAGCGGGGCCTCGTCCCTCTGGTCTGGCGGGCTCACGGCCGTCTTGCTAAGCACTGCGGCGGAGTAGGGCAGGAAGCCACTCTCGGAGCGCGGCGCAGCCGCGCCGCAGCCGAAGTCTGAGCCCGCGGAGGCCCCTGCGCCGCCACCGCCGCCGCCGCTGCCGCCGCCGCCACTTCGGGAGCCCAAGGCTGCGGCGGCGGCGGCGGCGGCGGCGGCCGCGGACTGACTGCTGTGGCAACTGAGGCAGGAGCAGGGCGCGGAGCTGCCGCTGGGAGGCGCCCCGGCGGCTGCTGAGGAGGCGGCAGCGGCGGCGGCGGCAGCGGCTGCCGCCGCCGAAGCCGCACTGTTGAGCCCCGCAGCGGCTGCGGGCGCCTGGTAGAGACCCGGGTGGCGGAAGCTGCATAGCAGCTCGGGCCGCGAGTACGGGTGGGAGAGAGCGCGGAAGGTGTCCAGCGGACGGATGGACGTGGCGAAAGGCGACGAAGCTGCGGCCGCTGCTCCCGAGGCGGCGGCGGCGGCGGCGGCCGCCGTGACACCCACGTGCGGGTAGTAGTGCAGCGGCACGTGCGAGTGGAAAGGGTAGGGCAGGCTTCCGGTGGCGGCCGCGTGCGTCATCATGTAGGTGTAGAAACTGGGGTCGGCTGGGTGCGGCCACGACATGGCCAGGCGCTGTCGCTTGTCCTTCATGCGCCGGTTCTGGAACCAAACCTGCGGGAACAGTCACAACACCACCTGGGGTTAGGAAGCGACCTGCGTTTCCCAGTCTCCACCCAGAGCCTCCCGGACCCTCCCCAGCCTCTGAAAGTCCTGGCCTACTCCTCTAGCAACTGAGCTTAGACCCGAATCCCTTGTGCGCTGCCAGCTGGGACGAGGTGTGGGCTGCTTTGGTCACTCAGTCCTCTGCGAAAACGTTTCTCCGGGGCTGCGACTCCCGGGGCTTTTGCTCTATTCTGGCTGCGTTTCCTTCGTCCTAGCCCAACCAACCTTTCATCTCCCTCCCGCCACCCACTGGTGCCCAATCTTGCTGAGCACCACTCTCTCAATCCCAGGATTTGCTCGGGGATTCTGCCCAGCCTTTGGAGAGAAGCTGTCTCTTGCTTTTCTAAGAGGCCACCGAACGAGGTCTTGAGCCTTCCAAGCTGCTACGACCCGCCCCTAGGGGCACGGGTCCGATTAGGGTATTGAAGGGATGATTTTGTTGAAATCATTTGTCTTAAATGAGTTGTGAGAGTAATTTCCCCCATAAACTGGAAGGAGACGTCTATATCCCATCTAACATAGGACCTAATAATGATATTCATCAGAACCCTAAATCTTAAAAGAGAGAAACTAATCAAACTGAAAGGACCCCCCTCCATCCCCCTATGAAAAGCCCCTCTTTTTCTAGAGTGTCGAATGTTCTGTGAAAGGTTCACCCAGTTACCTTAACTCCTGATTATCTCTCTCCTGGACGTATAATGAAAAATTAATAACAGATATAGTCAATTTCGTTGCGTTTCCCCTCCACAAGAGGTTGTCTTTCCCCCCAATGCCCAAGAGAAGAATGTTTAGGAAACTGCGCTTTCAATTCAATCGATTTTTAAAATGCAGAATCCCTTTCTTCACGTAGTAACGATTTATGTGGAAAAATAGATCCCAAGATCAAGAGCGAATAAAGTTTCACCTCGGGTTCGTGTCAGAAGAACAAAGACCAGCTGACTTTGCCGCCTAGGGGGCCGAGGGACCCTGGGCATGGAGGGCACCTGGGCGCACGTTGGGCAAAATCGAGCAGAGGCCAGGGCCAGTCTGCAGCGTGGGAGCCGCCATTCAGGAGACACTGGTTGGCGGCCAGGCCCGCCAACCGTTCGCATTCGGCGGCATGGGAGAAATGAAGCCGCCACCTCCTTTGGTGACTAACCCCCTCAGATTTGCAGGCCCCGAGTTAAATCGCACCACCCAGGAAAGAGAAGAGAGAAAAAAGAACCAATCAACCCCGGCGCCCCAGGGGAGGCCCGAGCTAGGCGCGCGCTGGGATCGATACCTTGATGGTGGTTTCGGGCAGGTTGAGGGCAGCGGCCAGCTCGCACCGGCGGGGCCGCGACACATAGTTCTCCCGGTAGAACTCCTTTTCCAGGCGCGCGATCTGCTCTCGGGTGAATGCGGTACGGTAGCGCCGCACCTGATCGGCGCCAGAGCCGGAACTGCCCAGCGCCGCACCCCCGCCGCCGCCGCCGCCGCCGCCACTGCCTCCGTGCAGGCTACCCAGGCCCGAGCCCGACGCCGACGTCGCGGTGCCCGCGGCGGAGCCGCTATCTGCATAGCCTGGCAAACAAACAGCGCATGAGTCCCGGTTACCGGCCGGGAGCCCCTGGCTGGGGCCGCTCGCTGACGGCGGGGGAAGTCGCGTCAGGAAGGAAAGTCACTCCGGGAATTGATGGGGTCTGTCAGGGTTACAAATTGCTGCCGTTAATAGAATCAATAAAGTTTGGGGAGACCTCCAAAACCAAATAATAGGGACGGAGTTGAGAAGGTTCTTTAAAATATATATATATATTAATTAGCAATTTTCCACTCGCGAGGAGAATCGGCCGGGCAGGGGGAGTCACCTTGGGCTCCAGTGTGCCCCGGTCTAGAAACCGCGGGGTCGGTTTTTGTATCGCCTCGGACTCTTCTCTGACAAGTCTTTGGGATTTGACTTAAAATATTTCGAAGGTTCTCGAGACAGTAGCAGCTGAGCCCGGGACTGTTAGGAGGAGGGGAAGGGGGAGGTCTACTTTTCAACTCTTTCTTAGGCGGGGGAGCAGAGCCTCGGGGTGAAGCTACCTCCTACTTCCCCAAAAGAATGCCCCCCACCACCCGGCCCTGGGGGCTCGGAGGCTGCGGGGGTTCGAACCTCTGTCCCAGGCACCTCTGCCTGAGAGCGACTCCGCCGCTAGCTCCCGGGCAGTCCACCGGCCAGGGCCAGCGGGCCTGGCGCCCCAGGCTGCGCAGGCCTGTGCGGCTCTTGGAAGCTCAGGGAGCAGGGCAGGAAGGCACGGTCCCTAGCGTGCCTACCGGCCCAGCCTAAGCCAGACCGCTGCTGGCTGGGGGGTGGGGTGGGGGGTCACACAGGGACACGAACCCCCGGGAAGGACTGGCGGGGGCCACGGAGGGACCAGGAGCGTCCGCGGGCTGCGCGATTACCTTTGCCATTGTTTTCCTTGAGCGGCGCGGCGCCGAGGCCGCCCGGGGAGCGCAGCGCGGAGCAGCCCACCTCCACGTCGCTGCTCATGTCGGCCTCGGCGGCCGCCTCGGAATAATGGCCCGGCTTCTTGCGGCTCTCGGTGGCAGAGGCGATTTCGGAGGAGACGGTGCTTTCGCTGCCCGGGTGCTGCAGGTTGAACAAAGTGTCGATTTCGAATTTGCCCTTGGCGGGGAGGTCTCCCAGAGCGCCGTGCAGGGGGGCGGACGGCAGGCGCGGACTGAGGCGAGCCGGGTGCTGCGAATTTTCCAGGGCCTCCAGCACAGCACTGCCAGCCGAGTCGGACAAACTGGAGAACCTCTTGCCGGCTGTGGGGCTGTGGAGCCCTCTCTCCATCAGAATCATCTCTTTTCTTATTCTTTCCATCATCTCAGCTTTCTAAAAAATGTCACAGGAGCCCGGCTGTCCCGTCCTAATGATGGGCTGCGCCTAGGGCTAATTCGCATTCAGCCCCAGCAAGCGCCTCTAAGTATTATTATCTCTTTTGGAGGGAGGCGGAAAAATTGTGGGATGCTAGAGCGAGGGAATGACTGGTCAAAATGACCCATACATCCTTCCGAGCCCGAGATGTCATTCATCAAAAAGTAGCGCCCGCTCGTCATTAAGGTACGAATGACGCCGTTCGAATAATCATTTATTGTAACAGGTTTATAAGCAAATAAATACACGCTCCTGTCAGTGGGTAATGAAGGCGGCTTCAGAGCAGACAAATAGATCCAGGTAGGAGACGGGAAGAGACAAGAAGTGAGGAAGAAGGTTCTGGTCCTTTGCCCGCTCAGAGTCAGTTCTGCTCGCCCGGGGGTTTGGCCTCGGGGGTGAAATTGACAGTCTGATTAATAGAGCGCGCCGCGGCGCATTTCCCCCTTCATTTAGGGGCATCATTACGCTCTCAGTTTGCTGGGTTGCCCCTTAGGTCCTAATCATGCAGCGCCTTCCTCATTTTTCCACGGACATAGATACGTGTTAAATAATAGATAATGCTTTGATTTTCCAGAGTAGATCCTTGGGAAGGCTTTTTTTTTAATATAAAAAAATTACAAGGTGGGGGCGTTAGGAGGAAGAACTAGGAGGAGGATGCAGGAATAGTTGCGTAAGAAGACCTTGCGCCCCATCCTGTCTGGATTACTTATCTTTCTGTTTTCAGAACCAAATATGTATTTTATTTAACAAATAGGACCATGAGTCCCTTCTCTCTCTCTCTCTCTCTCTCTCTCTCTCTCTCTCTCTCTCTCTCTCTCTCTCTCTCTCTCTCTTTCTCTCTCTCTCTCTCTCTCTCTATTTCTCTCTCTCTCTCTCTCTCTCTCTCCTCCATCACAGCATGGATGAGAAAGAGAGAGAGAGCTTTTGTAGAGTTTTGAAAACGCTTTCTGGCTACGTGGCTAGGGAGGTGCGTTGGGCCCCGTGCCTACAAATGGAAATCATTAGACCCTCTCCCTCATATTCCCTCACAAGGTTTGCAGAGTGAGATCTGAACTCGAAGTCCCTGCTTTTTTGTTGTGTGGGTGGTTGCTTGTTTTTTATAATCCTGCTGATAGATAGATCTTTTCGCCCATGCATTTTCCCTGGGGAAAGTGAACTAACCTGGACGCTTTGATAGTGGGATTCGACAGCTAACTTTAAACTCAGACGCTATTTACAGCGTTTTAAGGGCCTCTTTCTATGTTGCCAGCTTTCCCCCTCCCTCCTCAAATGGAAGTATTTGAACAAAGTAACTGGATTTTGAGGTTTAAGTGGGGAGAGGGGAAGGGACTCAGCCTTCTTCCTCTACCATCCTGCCGTTCTTAACTTTCCCCCACCCCGGCTCTTCTAGCTCCTTTCGTTCCTCTCCGCTCCACCCTAGACCCTTACCTGTGGCCAGGCGTGTTCCAGACGCCGAGTCCCGTAGCAGAGAGCCGCCAACCAATTTTGCTGCTGCTCCTTGCGGCCTGAGGTTGGAGGATGAGCCTCTTGGCGATAACTTTGATAGTCATAATGACGCCGGTGGCAACCATTTTAACAGAGATCAATCTTCACTCCAGGCCGCTCTTCATCTCCTCCCGCGCTTGCGCCCCACCCTGCAGCCCCGATTCCCAAGCGTTGGGCTGTCCGCCCTGTAGCCCCTCAAGAGTGAGACTCCAGGACGAGAGAGGACAGGGACAGGACGCAGTGGCTCAGCTCCTGAGCTTCCGAAGTTGTCAGGAGACCCTTGGCAATCTGAGCGCTGAGCGCAGGTCCTGCATTCCCGCTGCGGCGACTCCGACCCCCTAACCTGGGCCCCCTTCTCCCCTCCCTCCGACACACCCAACACATCGGTGTGTCTTAGGGGCAAACTCTGGCTCTATTTGCCCATCTGTCTGTTGGCGCTTTCCTTTTAACCTTGGACCCGTTGGGGGCGCGTCAGGAATGTAAGGGGAGGCGAGGTGTGAAGTATATTTATATACATATATACACATATATAGTCAATGCCAAAAGTTTCTCTCCTGTTACCCTTGGAGCCAACTTATTTCAACCACACGAGCTTTGCTTAGAAGAAAGTCAACCCCACGTCTTTTAGGTAATAAACGGGGAGCTCAATGAGCACGCAGTAACTCCGGGGCGGCCGAGGCGGCTGGGAACGAAAAGTGGGCACCTGGACGAGAACTTGACCGGGAACCCACCTCCGCCCCGTGAACGCCGTGTGTGTTCTCCTTGCTCAGGCTTTTCCGGCCACTAGCCCCGTGGAAGCCCCCACCTGCTCCAGCTCAGACGCCCAGCTCCACAAGTCCTGGCACTCACTGCCTCGGTGCCCCAGGAAGGGTCCCTCTACTTAGTCTCTGCTTGCTCTGGGACCTAAATGAGGTACTTTGGTCCAAGCTCATCTCCGGGAAGGGGGAGGGGGACCGGGGGCCAGGCCCTCGCTACGTGGAGGACGGCTGCAGACGCTGCCCCGGCGGATATCCGCGGATGCCTTTATTGCTGTCGTTTGGCGCCCCCGTCTGTTTTCCTCGCGGTTTCAGCGGCTGTATGCCGCTTTGCAATCGGCCCGAGCGCTCGAGGTTAGGGCTGGAGACCACCTTCCTTTAGGAGCGAGGCCCGATTCTCCCGCTTCTGAGACCCCGGCGCCTCTGATTCCAAAGGATATGCCAAATTCAACTTAAGTCGGTTCAAAGGGAAAAGGCCATTTCTCGGCGACAGCTATCACCAGTGGTTGTCAAGACTGTTGTGCACCTTTTAAATAACACTAATGTTGCATTTCTAGCACGTTTGTTATGAAAAGTACATTCGAGACCCGCTCAGGGAAAAGTACTTGCAGTAAAAGACACCTAAATTTTTCGCTAAACTGTCTTCAGCTGACAATAATGTTTCATGGAGCAGAGTGAGCACTCTATTACAATACTTAATGTCCCTTTGTTTATTGTATTCCACTAACAATATTGAATAATTTTTATAACGCTCTTAGTATGCAACTGCAAGGACTTTTTCTATGTATTATCTCTTCTAAATCTCAGGGTAACTCTTAAAATCATATTATTCCCTTTTCAGGAACTTTTGATAGAGACATCCGGTGACTTGCTGGTGATTTAAATGTATCTCAATAGTAGACAATAAACCAAGTTTGCATAGCATGTCTTATTTAAATTCAGGCTACTTCAAAAATCGAGCCTGTGTAGAAGAGAAGAATGAACACAGAGAGAAGATGAAGGTAGTAATGGTGATGTTTATTGATGAAATACAGAAACTTCCTACATCTTCCACGATGTAGTGGCCAAAGCTGGGACCTGGCTTTTTTAAGTCCTGGATAGATGCAGGCTTTCCTGTTGTCAAGGATTCCTTTGAGCCTTCTACACACTCGCAATGTACAAGACTAACTTAATAAAATGTGAATCCAACCCATACAGGCATGACTTGGAATCAGTTTTGTAAGATGGGGGCGAGGGGTTGGGTGCTGGAAGGACTTACTCCATATGCATTGAAAAGCACTTTTTTTGCTAGAAAGGCAGAATGACATGAGCAACATCTGTTTGGTTTTTTGTTTTGTTTTGTTTTGTGGGGTTTTTTTGTTAGTCCTACAGACTAAATATTTGTTTCTTTTGCAGCAGAGGGTTCTGTGAGTTGAGGTGGTAAACTCTTTTGAGACTATAGGCAGTAAAAATCAGTCTAGGTTGCCCAAGAGAAGGCACTCAGGTAAAAGCTCAAGCTGAGGTGTCTGGGGCTTGAATCTTTCTCCAAGAAGGGCCTTTGGCAGCCAGGCCACCAGCCTAGCAATGCACAGGGAGTTAGAATGATCTCTGGAGAGCTGGGCAGCCAGCAGGGAGTGGTGAGAAATCAAGACTTCCAAAGCCTAGGTTGCTAGCACGGAGCATGTTTCCTTTAGGCTAAGGGCCATCCCGGTGGCAGGAGGTTTATGAGGGAGGGTGAGGATTTGAAGAACCAGGCCAGAGTTTATTCAGGCAACTCCATGCTCCAACCCTTCAGCTGGCAAGCTTCTAGCTCTCTGCCTCCTCTGGGTCTAGGTCTTTCCTTCTCCTTCTCCCTCTGCAATGTGGCGCCACAATGGGAACGGTTGTGGGTGAGGGTGGGCACTTTCTCTCTGGACCCTGGAAGTACTCAGGCACGCCGCCTGCCTGGAGCTTGTGAGCCCTCAGATGCGACGGGAGAACTTGCAGAGACATCTAGCGCCGGGCTTAGGGAATTGCGTGCCGCTGTGCAGGAAAGCTAAGCCGGACCACTGGCGCCCCTTCTCCTGCCTCTACATTCCTCATTCTTGCTTAGATACTTTCCTAACCTTCATCCTTTTGCCTTGCTGGTTAATCATAATGTGTTGTTTTCCCATTGAGAACAAGATCTCTGATAAATGGTGACAAATAGACTTCTTCTTTTAACCCCCAACAGTCTACACTTGAGCATTTACTGAGTTTAGGCTAACAATAGTTTTGCTGGAAAAGTGTGTTTCTATGACTACTCTATACCTTGAGTTGTCAAAGAAAACAGCAAATTGCAATCCTAACTGTTATTTTCCCAAAACAGCAAGAAGTTACTGGGTCTTCCAGCCCTGGCCACATTATCTCAAGCCTCTTTCCCAGACAGACCAGTGTTTCTCTGAAAGGGAAATTTCTTGCTGTTTAATTCCCTCTAAGGCTGCAGGAGTTTTGTTCATCCCAAACAAGGGCCTGCTACCCAGTGGGAGGCAAATCTAGTCTCAGCAAATAATGTTTTATGTCTGGAGAGGTTCTTTGTTATTGAGAATTATTTTTATTTAATACGTAAATTTTGTTGTTAAACAAAACAGAGCACATCTCAAGACAGAAAGTGGCCAGATACATGGAGATTTCCATTGTCTGGTTATTGCTACCGTCTCTTTTCTACACTCCAGCTTGTGTTTGGGGGAGGTGATTGGTGGGTTTTTACTTGCTTGTGCTTTTGATAGATCCTGCCTGAGTGGAACAGGTTATTGGCTGGGGAGGGAAAATTAACTCCAAAGTTGGAAGGATGAACACTTAAGCACACTATCTATGTAGTTCCACTGCACTTAAGACTTCACTTTAGAATTAAGACTTTTATGCACTGAATCATTGGTTCTCACAGTTAACTAGGCAACTGCCCTGCACTTCCTGTTGTGACATCAAGGCAAATGCTTTCAAAGGCATCCCCAGGACTGCACTCTGATAGGACTTTCTCATCTTGGTCTTAATAGTCACAGATCATGTAGTTAATTGAACTTACTGCTAACTTGGCAAGCAGAGCAACTTCAATAAATCTAAATCACAGCCTGTATTCCCCCATTTCCCAACCCAGGACAGGAGCACAGTTTGAAAGATCATCTACACAGAATAAAAGAGGATATTATTTTAGAACTGTGCCAATTTTCAAAAAGGAGCTTGTGGAGCAACAGGAGGAAGAGGAGCAAGAGATGGGAGAGGAAAGTAAGGGCTTTGGGCAACAAAGGATATCTTGAATTTATAACGCAAATCAGGAAATGTGGTACAACATTTCAGTAAGATATGTTGTGGAGACATTAATCTTACAAAAGTTTTTTTTTTTCCATTTACCAAAGCTTACTTCTGTTGTCGATATACCTATGCAAGTGTAGGGCTCATTCTGTCCTGCCTGATAACCTAAGAAAATAATTGCTATTAGGTTTTAACCCCAAATCATTTAGGCACAAGATATACATGCTACAGAAACCATTTCCACCTATTCAACAGAATTTAAAATACTTTCCTCACCTACCATCTTGTCAACTGTGGAACTTAGCACTTTGCCACAGCCTTTTCTGGGTGCTAAAATATAGGAGTTAAGTCTACCTGGAATCAGTCAGAACCCCATTTCTAGGAGTAATCCCCTTCTGCAGAGCTGGAACCTCAAAAGTTTGATCAAATCCACCTTATTCAAAACTTCCCTAATCTCTGAATACACTTTTGGATAGAGATAGAAACACCCAGTTCCTATAAGCCAAGTCCCCTGCCCCTGCATCTGTGAATGGGGACCTACAGAGGAGTCTCGACTCAAGCATTAATTGAACATTTCTTCCTATTCTGGCACAACTTCATTTATTACACAGAAAATAAAGCCCAAATTGAAAGACTGCCTGAAATAACAGAAATTGTCTAATCCTTCTTATCTTAATTTTTTCATTTGTAATATATAACTCTCCATTGATATGTAATTATAAAATGAAAAATGGAACTGAAGTCCAAGGGCACAAACACACCAAAATATTTCGTTTTAAGAGACTGAAAGTTTGTGGGTTCCAGTTCAGTGTTAGCAATACCTCAACAGATTTCTTGCAGTCATAGAAGAAAATTCTCTCCATACTTTTCTCTCTCTCGAGAAAGAGAAACAAAGAAAAAGTAAAAGTATCTTAGGGTACCACATGATTATTTGGGGTGTCATTTGGTAGAGGGGACATGATCAATCCTGCAAAGTCAGAAACCCTGTGTATCACCAGTCCTTTACATGCAATCTAGCATCCAGTGGACCGGTTGCGTCTCCCAGTTGTCAAAATTATTCTCATCAGCAAATTTCTATTTCTTCAGCTCTGTAAAGCTTGAGACCCCTCTTGTTTTGCATTTGTTTGCAGGTATGCAAAGGACTTCAAAAATAAAAAAACAAGTCAAATTATCTTGCTTTTCTTTTCCAGCATCTCTCTCATAACTTTCACCTTTATTTGAGCCTTTTATGGTTACTGTGTTTTGCATGTCAACACTCCCAACACCGGCAGCCCACCCTACAATACCAGGCCCAGGGGTTGTTTTCTTCACCCTACTCAGGTTCTGTCTTGTGTCTGGAAGACAATCTGACCTCACCAATCTAGGCTTAGGAGCCAATTTTCTTGAAGATAGTGAGAGTTGGTGTAACGGAACGACATCGGCCCATTTTGAAGGTTCCCAGACTCACTTCAACACCGTTGGCTCACCAACTCTAATAGTGCAAGACACACTCCTATATTTGCCATAGGGCTCACGAGTGTTCTATTAATTGCTAAGATTGGAGGATGGTGGCCTGACACTCTGAGGAGTGCAGAATGTGACATGGAGGGGCTGTCATCTGGAGGACTCTGGCACCGGGACAGCTTGGAATCCACCATACCCTCTTGAAGGCAGACCTAGTTGCTTCGGGCTGCTTCTTCTATGTACTACCGCTCCCTACTTTGCTTGGGGAAAGCACTGTTCTTCTCAATTCTCTGCAGTTTGGCAACTTGGAAAAGGAAGCAAAACAAAGGTCCTAAGGAAAGTGAAGTTTTCAATTAATTGGTGTGAGTAACGGGCGGGGGTGGGTGGTGGCTGTAAAATGCCAGAGGCCGGTAGGCTGTGGGTGAGGCACAGAACTTCGCGGAGGGCGGCCGAGTGGCTTTTTCCTCTCTCGTTCTTGGCCGGGGTCTTTTCTGCCGGCCGCACCGCGGGGGAGACGGGGCCGGACTGTGCTGGGATCAGCTCTGGAGGTGACTTGGAGGCTGGCTTGCGAGAACCAGCGCGAACCAGGGAACCATGCACTTTCTCACCGGTGGCGATCGCCAGGCTCGCCGTGCCGAGGTGGGTCTTCGCTGGACTTACTGGCAAGTCTTTGCCGCTGCCAGGACGGCGCTTTGTAGGCATGTTCTGGGCGGTATATGTGGGGAGGGAGATGGTCTACTAGACTCATCTTAGGTGTGTCAAATGCCTTTGCCCGGTCACAACGTTTTAAATAGGGAAACTTAGCTCCCTCGAACTTGGGACCGAGGTTCGGTTAAGGGACGGTGAAGTAATGGGAGTTTTCAACATGAGTCTACTTTTACGCCATGCTGTCTCTGTCCTTCGTGTTCCGTTTGCCGTGCAGCTAGGGAACCGAGGGGAGGTGGCAAAAGCTGTCGGTGCGGAGACCAGGCGCAGGCCTGGGCGCCCGCCTCAGTTGCAGACAGGGCCTGGGATGGGCCGTCGCTCAATCAAGTCGTGGGGGTGGCTGCGGCACAAACCCCTGGTCGGGTGCGGGGGGGAGGGGAAGGGCACCAATGCGGGAGGGGGGCCGCATCAAACCGAGGAGGGGTGGGGGCCGGGGTGGGCGGGTCCAGTCGGGCCGGGGCCTGCAGCCGGGCTCCCCCTCGCCCCCACCCCCCACGTGGCCCCGCGCAGCCAATGGCACGGCCCCCGGCCGGCGCCCTCGGGGCGGGAGGCGGCCCCCCGGCCGGCCCAGGCCCCCTCCCAACCTGAACTTCGTTTTTATAAACGTCCCGCGATGAGCTAACCTGTTGGAGGGCGGGCGGACCGGCGGGCGGGCGGGCGGGCGGGAGGCGGGAGGCTCGCCGAGGGAGAGAGGGCGAGAGGAAGAGGGCGGGAGCGAGCGAGCCCGAGAGAAAGGAGAGGAGGGAGGAGGCGCGCCGCGCCATGGTGTCCTGCGCGGGGCCGGGGCCCGGGCCTGGGCCGGGCCAGGCCGGGCCATGAGCCGCGCCGGGAGTTGGGATATGGACGGGCTGCGGGCGGACGGCGGGGCCTCTGGGGCCGCCCCGGCCTCGTCTTCTTCTTCGGTGGCCGCGGCAGCTGCGCCGGGCCAATGCCGCGGCTTCCTCTCCGCGCCAGTCTTCGCCGGGGCGCATTCGGGGAGGGCGGCGGCGGCGGCGGCGGCAGCGGCGGCGGCGGCCGCAGCGGCCTCCAGCTTCGCTTACCCCGGGACCTCGGAGCGCACGGGCTCCGCCTCGTCGTCGTCGTCTTCGGCTGCGGTCGCCGCGCGCCCAGAGGCTCCCCCGACTAAAGAGTGTCCCGCGCCCGCACCCGCCGCGGCTGCGGCAGCGCCGCCCGGCGCCCCCGCGCTGGGCTATGGTTACCACTTCGGCAACGGCTATTACAGCTGCCGTATGTCGCACGGCGTGGGCTTGCAGCAGAATGCTCTCAAGTCGTCGCCGCACGCCTCTCTCGGAGGCTTCCCCGTGGAGAAGTACATGGACGTGTCGGGCCTGGCTAGCAGCAGCGTACCCACCAACGAGGTGCCCGCGCGAGCCAAGGAGGTGTCATTCTACCAGGGCTACACGAGCCCCTATCAGCATGTGCCTGGGTACATCGACATGGTGTCCACTTTTGGCTCCGGGGAGCCTAGGCACGAAGCATACATCTCCATGGAGGGCTACCAGTCCTGGACGCTGACCAACGGGTGGAACAGCCAGGTGTACTGTGCCAAGGACCAGCCACAGGGGTCCCACTTTTGGAAATCTTCCTTTCCAGGTAGGGGCTATGGAGAAAAGGGAGGAAAGAGGGAGGAGGAGAGAGACAGAGACAGACAGAAATAGACAGACAGAGGGAGGGAGAGATAGAGAGACAGAGGAGTGTGCGCCCCTATTTGGCTGTGGGTGTCCGGGCTCCAGGCCTGACCAAGTTGAGCTCAAACGTTAATATAGTTCCCGTGAAATCTGTAAATCCTTCCTCCGCTTTAAACTCTATCACAATCTTATTCTTCCTGTATGCGATACAGATGGCTTTCCCCCCAAAGTTGAGCGTGCTCGGTGCCCTTTACTAGGGTCCCCTCTCTGGAAGAGGCAGGCCTCTTTCCTAAAAGATGTCACTGGTCTGAGTCCCCAGCTTTCAAGGACTGGGACAATCCAAAGACCACTAAAGCTTCTGAAGAAACTCCAAACATAGGAACATAGAAATCAAGCCTTGAGCAAAAGATCTGAATGTGTGTGTGTGTGTGTGTGTGTGTGTGTGTGTGTGTGTGTGTGTGTGTGTGTGTGTGTTTGAACATATGCAGCTGGTAATTGCAGGCACTCTGTCCTTATGAGCTTCCCAATAACTGGGCCCTAAAATCACAGGCTTATGAAGATGCCCCTTTGAGAAACCATGATAATCCATCAAAGTAGCCACTGTTTTGAAGTTCAAATAGTATTTAGTTAATAAAGGATATGTGCATGTAAATAACAATAAAGAGTAAACATTGTGGTTTTTCTTTATTCTCTATACCTCTCTGAGTACACACACACACACACACAGAGAGAGAAAGAAAGAGAGAGAGAGAGAGAGAGAGAGAGAGAGAGAGAGAGAGAGAGAGAGAGAGTTAAGTGCTTCAAGTATCCAGTCTAATTTTTCCCATGCTGTTGTTTGTACCAGGGGATGTGGCTTTAAATCAGCCAGACATGTGTGTCTACCGTCGGGGAAGGAAGAAAAGGGTACCCTACACCAAACTGCAGCTCAAAGAACTGGAGAACGAGTATGCCATTAACAAGTTCATTAACAAGGACAAGCGGCGGCGGATTTCAGCTGCCACAAACCTATCGGAGAGACAAGTGACCATTTGGTTTCAGAACCGAAGAGTAAAGGACAAGAAAATTGTCTCCAAGCTCAAAGATACTGTCTCCTGATATGGGCCAGGCTGGCCAAGGACAGTTTAAATTTTTTCAGTTGTCACCAGAAGACCTTTGGAAAGACTTGAATATGTATTTAATTCCCCCTTCCCTCCTACCTATGATGGTAAATGTTGTGAAATTTCTTTTCTTTCATGACCCTTATCTGGCTCTGAAACTTCTTGCAGCCCAACCTAACTTTGTAGTTTCTTACTGCTTATTGATGGTTTTGTTCTTGTCTAGGTTTATTTTAATGATTTTTTTTATGTTCTGTTTCTCCCTCCAGGCCAGTGTAAAAGACTTGAAGTATTTTTTAATAATCCCCCAAATTAATTACAGAAGTGCCATTCAGATTCAAGGTTTTTGTTTTAATCACTTTATTAATTTCCAGCACGCATAGTCTTCTTGATCCGTTAGGCCAGAAAGGCTTCGGCCATTCACAACCTGTGGTGGGGTCGTGGTGGGGTACTTGAATTGTTAGCTCTCAGCAGTTGCCCTGGGGCAAGTGGAAAGCACTGCTCTGGCATCACTGAGAAAGTCTGAAAACAGGGCTAAAGCCATTCCACTGGCTTTAAAAGTAACTACCTTCTTAAATCATGTTTGTTCTCTGTTGAAATGAAGACAATCTTTACAACTTTGAATCTCTCACTTGCTGTTTTAGTTGCATACTTGCAATACACCTGATAACCTGACTTTTATAATCTTTAATTTGAAAAAATAATATTTCCTCCTGGATGCCTTCATTTCTCCAACTCAAAAGCAGGTATTAAAATAACTACAATTGGCAGAGTAACCTGAGGGTGATGTGAGTGCACCCCTTCCCTGTCCTCTGGTCTGTAGGAATGGAATAGAGGGCCTCTCCTCAATTCCTGGAAAGACTGAGCCAGTGTGGCCATGAATGGCAACATCTATCCAGAACCCAGGGAAGCATTTAGCTGTCTGAACAAATGCATTGGGCCTCTTGAAGAGCTTTAAATCATCTAATTCAAAAACTGTGGAGCTCTTAGGTCCAAGAAGGAAGAGGAATGCTTCTGAAAGTTATGCTAAATAACAATTGTTAAAGTGCTGTATATTTATACAGCTGAGAGGATTATTTTTGTAGATACAATGTTTGTGAGCTGGTGTGTGTGAGCAGTGCTTCAGGAATTTAAAAATCAATTTTTACTCCTAGGGAGATGCCAATAAACAGAACTCTCTTTGTTTCCTCTGAGTCTTTATAGATGTGTCCTTTTTTCCAGCTTGTGTTGCCTCTAGAAACTGTTGTTATTTATTATAAATTCTTGCTATTCTAAACACTATGATGCTCTCTATAGATGAAGGAAACATAACACCAATTCTGGTGCCTGAAACCTCTATGTCTGACTCACCCCTCCTGCCTCCTCCCCCATTTAACACAAATAATGATGTTATAACATGAGTGTCGTTTGAAATGTGTAAAATGATTGTTTTTTTTTTACCAAACCAGCTCAAAAACTATCTCCAATAAAATTTTATTTCTCTTTCAATATTATCCATTTATTTATACAGCTTTATTTCTTTTAGAAATTGATGTTCATTTGTGTGCCTGAGTATAAAGAAAACTCACAAGGAGGCCTATTATAAATATCTTAACAAGGAAGGTCTTGAAATTAGAACTGCATATCCATATTTGGCGATCAAAAAAGAAACATTTCAAGCTTATCCCACAGCATCTCTCCCAACCAGTGTGTACTCAGCGACTGACCATTAAAACACAATAATACATCCTAATTGCTAGATGCAATTTTGGGGCACTAAAAACTTTCTCTTTGCGGTTTTGTTTTTTCTTGCCATTCAGGGAAATGACCACTGAAGAACTGAGGCATACCGTGTAGTTATACTTCTCTTTCATCAATTTAATAATTTGCAACAGTTGAATATGCAAGTCAGTTAAACACAGATTTTTAAAAATCTTACACAATATGTAGATTCTTTTGATAGACTGGCTCCCTTATGGTTCCGTGAGAAAGCGCTGGGACCTAAAGTGAGGAACTACTTTCGTTTTCTCTGGCCCAGCTTGATTTTTTTTATATCTTACTATGGACTGCGGAAAGCCAACTTCGTTTTGAGAAAAAGCAGAGTAACACAGAACCGCGATTTAATCTCTGGAGAAGAATAACCCCTGAAACTAGGGCCACATCATCCTAGACCTTACACTTTAGGAAGGGTCAAACTTTTGCTTGCTGTTTTGTGTTTTGGTTTATTTGGTTTTTTTTTTTTTCCTCACAAGATGTATTTTCATCTGGAAAGGGCCTGCTTTTCCTTCTTCCAATGTCTGTCGCCCCTTACCCTTCTTTTTTGCAAGTTTCGGGCTCTTGGGAAGAACTCCATACTCCAGATCCGTTTCTCGGGTTTCTCCTCGTGGGTAGAGGGGCTTGCTGAGAGATTTTCCTTTGATCTGTAGTTTACTCGTCAATTTCCCTCCGCCTAAGAGAAATAGGAGATTTGCTGAAGATTAAAACTGCGCTCAAATGCTCTCTGGTGGAATCTGGATTAACGACTAAATCAATAACAGATGAAGGCTTTGTTATTTATATGTGTTCCTTTCATATTCTAAATTGAGGAGGGAGGTAGAGCCCTCCACTGGCCCAGGCCCTGCGAAGTAGGCCTGCAGAGAGGCCTTAAAACTTTGGGAGTTTGAATAGAGCCCTTTCCTTTGGTTAGAGACCCAGAAGCTGCAGG
This sequence comes from Dipodomys merriami, assembly GCF_024711535.1. Taxonomy (NCBI): domain Eukaryota; kingdom Metazoa; phylum Chordata; class Mammalia; order Rodentia; family Heteromyidae; genus Dipodomys; species Dipodomys merriami. The sequence continues at coordinate 40,735,879 of NW_027202270.1, read as the reverse complement.
GAGAGCTGCTCTGAAACCTGGTAGATTTCTGGCGCTTCGGTGGGGCATCGGGGTCAGCGAGTCTACGAGATTCGGAGGCGAAGGGAAGACTCAGAGCTGGGATACAGGAGGAGACAAAGGCGCTCCCGCTACGCTTCCTCAGGTCTAGTCCCTGGGTTCCGCGTCGGTGTCAGCCTCGCCGCCACCACGTCCAGCTTTCCGAGGCTATCCGCAGCTCCCAGCTGCGGGCCGTGACCGCGCCGACTGGCGACCCCCAGCCGGCCCCGCCGCCCTTCGCTGTTGATCTTGACCGTGCGGCGGCGCTTCGCCAGGCGTGGAGCGCGCTCGCCATCTCCTGGGCGATTGGAGGCATTGGCAGAACTAGCGGTTTAGCTCCTGCGCCACAGGCTCCTTTCTCATTCTCCAGCTGAGGAGTCAAGCAAGCCTCCTTCCCGCCTCCCACCCTCCTTCGGGCCTCCAGCTCCTAGCTCTTTACGAATAAGACTTTGCTTATCAGATCTCTAAAGTCGTGACCCTGGGGGATAAAGCAGAACGGTTGGGGCAGCGGAGGGAGTCTAGGTGTCTTGATCTTACCTGTTTCACACTTAGGTCCTTTTATTTATTCAGTCCCAAGGGACAAACGGTTGCTGTAAGGCTGCCCAAGAATTGGAGGGAGACACCCCAAGGCATACAAATACTAGAGAATAGCTGTGTATTGAGACAAGAAGCACTTAGACTGCAAACACACCCGAATCTGGAATTTTCCGGCCTGTGACTATTGGGACATCATAGTTCCACAAAGTTAGAGTTATCGGAGAACCAACGCCTCAGGATGTCATCAAATCCCTAGGAACTGGGTCTGTAGCTTGTACCTACCCCCACTTCGCATGGAAAGATGGGGAGCATAGAGCATCGCTCGTGCCTGAGCTCCTGAAGAAACTGGCAATGCCCTGAGGAGCCCAGGGCTCCCCCCCCCACACACACACACACTTCCCCAACTCCTACTCCACCCCCGCCCTAGAGCAGGAGAAAGGCCAGTTGCGTTCCCCCGAGCCGCCCAATTGGTCGCCATAACTCACACAATAAAGTGGAGGCGCGGTGGTCAGCCTTGCCCTCCGGCGGCGCCTGTGTGGTCTCCGCCATAGCTGGCGGTCTAACCAATTCCAGCTTGGCTCAGGGACGTGGGTCCTGTCTGCTGCCGGCTAGGGCTAGCGCCCGTCACAGGGGCTCGGGGGGCTTGGTGCCGGAGGTAGAAGATTCTTAGATCTTTGGCTGGGCTACACTGGAGGGCCCGAGTTGAGGGCTGCGGATGCTGCCCCCACTAGAAACTGCCGCCCTGCTCGTTTCCGTTTTCCAGACCCGTGAACCTGCCAGCCTCCCGACCCTGGGCCGCAGAGGCGAGGCACGCAGCTAACTGGCCGCCTGCCTCAGTGTGCTGCTTGCTCTTCTCAGCCCGGTGGCTCTGGCTTGTTTGTTCCTCCACACCAAGACCTAGGGAGTTTGTCCTGCTGTGCCTGGCAAGGAATGGACACGTGGGATTCCGGCTTACAGGGAGTAGTCAAGGTGACTCCTGGTGATAAAAGGAACGGCCAAGATTAACTACGGGAGCTGCCTGATTGCCCGGTGGCATTCTTCAAGGACCTGGATGGCAACTTCTTTGGGGGCAGAGTTCTTGGACTTGGGCTCCAGCGCCAGGAGTGAAGGAACTTCCTTCCTTGTCGCCAAACTTGGGTAGAATTTACGATGCTTTTCTCTCCCTTTGGTGAACATCGTGGGTTGTGTCTGTGGCTGGGACTCATGCAATGCATGAGTAGCTGTTAGACACTTTGGGCCGTGGCCTGAAAGGGGTTCAGGTGGGAGGGGTATTGTTCAGACCCAGGGATCGAGTTGATGGCTCCGCTAGACCCTCGCCTTCTCCAGCCAAGCACAGAGCCACCCCTAACAGGAGAATGTTCCAGCTGCAACTTAAAGCCGGTGGAACCAAGCCCGGCCCCGGTAGCCAGTGGAAAACGAGGTCCCGAAGCCAATGAAGACTGAGCAGGGTCCCCTGGGACACGTGAATAAAGGCACCCTCAGCTCAATGTCGCCAACTCTTGAAGGCAGGCCTGCAAACTCCCAAAGGCTTTCCCTCTGGCTCAGCATGCTTTGGGCTTTGCTGGCAACCTAGTCGTTCGCCATCGAACATTGCGGGTGTTATCATAATACCCTGAAGGGGGGGAAAACGGGTCGGGGGGATGTAGGCGGTGCTGAAATGACCGGCTTTGAAGAACCTGCAGGCAAAGTTTCGTCCAATCGTCTGAGCCTGTCCTCTTATTCCTGGCTGTAACTAAATACTGTTGCGAGAGCAGCTCAAGTCCTTTGTTGGAGATGTGTGAGCGCAGTCTCTACAGAGCGGGCTATGTGGGCTCGCTTCTGAATCTGCAGTCGCCCGAATCTTTCTACTTTTCCAACCTGCGGCCGAATGGCGGCCAGCTGGCCGCGCTCCCCCCCATCTCCTATCCGCGCAGCGCGCTGCCCTGGGCCGCCACGCCCGGCTCGTGCGCGCAGCCCGCCAGCGCCACTGCCTTTAGCGGCTTCTCGCAGCCATACCTGGCCAGCTCCGGGCCTCTAGGCCTGCAGCCTCCAGGCACCAAGGATGGACCCGAAGACCAGGTCAAGTTCTACACTCCTGAAGCAGCTGCGGGGCCTGAGGAGCGTGGCCGTACGCGACCACCCTACACCCCCGAGTCTAGCTTGGCTGCAGGGGCGGCCGCTGCTCTCAAAGCAGTCAAGTACGACTACGCGGGGGTGGGCCGCTCGGCGCCGGGCTCGGCGACCCTGCTCCAGGGCCCCCCCTGCGCCTCCAGCTTCAAGGAAGACACCAAGGGCCCGCTCAACTTGAACATGACAGTGCAGGCGGCGGGTGTCGCCTCTTGCTTGCGACCTTCGCTGCCCGACGGTAACCGGTGCCCATGCTCCCCAGGCCCGTTTGGGCCCGGATGGGAGGTGGGGTGCAGGGAAGGCTTGTGGGGGTGGGGGCAGGGTTGCCTAGGGAGGTAGAAGGCCGGAGGGGGTGGTGGGCAGTCGGCCGGGAGCGTGCCAGACTGACACGGGTGGGGGCTGTGTTGCAGGCTTGCCGTGGGGGGCAGCCCCGGGGAGGGCCCGGAAGAAGCGGAAACCCTACACGAAGCAGCAGATTGCCGAGCTGGAGAACGAATTCCTCGCCAACGAATTCATCAACCGGCAGAAGCGCAAGGAATTGTCCAACAGGCTGAATCTCAGCGACCAGCAAGTCAAAATTTGGTTCCAGAACCGGCGTATGAAGAAGAAGCGCGTGGTGCTGCGCGAGCAGGCGCTGGCGCTCTATTAGCTGCGCGCGTGGCCTCCCCTGCGCCAGGCCTGCCTTTCTGGACCAAGGCCTGGTGGAGGGTTGAGGCGATTCTTTCGGCTCCTTCTTCACGGGTCTGAGCACTCTCCCGCTCACTCTACAGCCCCAGAAGCCAGTAGGGGATTTGGAGATGAGGCCACTTAGGGAGGGGCCTCTTTGCTTTCTGCTCTCTCTGAGAAGCTCCTAAGGGGCGTTTTGGAATTACAAAGCAACTTTGGCCTCACGGTTTCCACGTGGGGCTGGAAGACACCTGTCTTGGCTTTTGGTGGAGGGGGTGGAGGCATTTGCAACCAGGACTCACTATAGAATCCTTGTACTTGGACTTCCTATTTTAAACCCGCTAGTTCTCCTTGTCTCCCTCTCTCTAGCCTTGCTTGCATTTAGCAGGCGCCTAGCTAGACCTCAGAGGGAACATGAACACAGGAAGCTCTTGAGACCTAGTCTCACTGGAAAGGGCTGTGGATAATATCGTTCCCTTTGCAGTAAAAGCTCTTTGTGGCCAAGCCAGAATGTACACTCTGAAGAAAGGGAAAGGCCCAATCCCCCCTCCCAGCTGCCCTGGACAGTTTGGAAAGACAAAAGCTGCCCTAGACCTTCAGACTGAGGGAAAGGGGAGGAGGGTTGGAGCAGGGTGGCCAGACAAAATCAGAGTTTCCTGAGAAGGCTGTCTGGGTAAAATGGGCTGGGATGAAAGCCTTCCTTTCCAGAGGGGGGGGGTCTGAGCGAGACTCAGACCCCAAAACAAACTGCAATCTCAAAAAAAAAAAAAAAAAGAGCCTGGCAAAAATTCCTCTACCACTCCCACCTCCTGACACATTCCCAGGCTAAGTCCATGCTCCTGTAACTGGACCACCAAAGGTGAGCTCTGGTGAGGGGAGCTGCTTGGTCTGTTTTGAGGCTTGGCTGCACAGGAAGGATGGAACCACATCTTGGGGAAGGAGAAGGCAGTAAGCAAGAAGGGGAGGGTACACTTGAGTTATAAATATGACTTTCCTCTTGAGGTGAGTAAAGGTGTTGACATGTCTTTCTTTCTTGAATGACCTTACTGGGCCACCACAAGAAGAAATAAAAACTCCACCTTTATGGGGGGAGGAAAGAGATTTCTTAAGATTCTCAGACTTTGGTTGCTTCTCTTGAAAAGCAAACAAAAGTGGAAGCTTCTCTCTCACCTTCTACATCACCTACCAACTCCACCAAAGG